>NW_024081582.1:540923-542164 GCF_003009895.1 Hyaena hyaena
TGGTTTGCCTCTCTCCCTTTCCCCCACCATTTCCGCCCTTCTTCTCCCCCTTGTTCCTCCGTCAAGTTCCTCCTAATCCTCCTATACGTGCAAACATATGATATTTGTCTGTTGAAGGTTGTTTTAATTGTCTACTGTTGCGTAACAAACCATCCAAAAATTTAGTAGCATAAAACCACAAACATTGAATAGACTCATGACTCTATGGGTCAGGAATTTAGGCAGGACAAAGAAGCAATGGGTTGTCATGTCTGGGATCTCAGCTGGTATGGCTCAAATAAGTGAAATTGACACACCTAGGGCCTCAAGTCTTTCCTCCTTGCAGCCTCTCTATATGCTAGTTTTTAAAATTTTTTAAAAATGTTTTTATTTCTGAGAGAGAGAGAGAGAGAGAGAGAGAGAGAGCATGAGCAGGGGAGGGTCAGAAAGAGAGGGAACTACAGAATCTGAAACAGGCTCCAGGTTCTGAGCTGTCAGCACAAAGCCCAATGCGGGCTCAAACCCACGAACTTTGAGATCATGACCTGAGCTGAAGTTGGACGCTTAACCAACTGAACCACCCAGGTGCCCTCTCTACATGCTAGTTTTAACTCTCTCATAAGAGACTAGTCTCAGGGTAGTCAACCATCTTATAGGGAAATTTGAGCCTCCAAGAGGCCAAACTAGAAGCTGCCATTCTCTTAGTGATTAGGCTCCAAACTGGTACAGTGTTCCTTCTACCATAATCTATTGGTCAAATCAGTATTCATATTCCATTAAAAAACAGTAAAACATTAGATGGCCAATGTCTCCCACAGTTGTTAATTATTTAAAAAAAAATAGCCAGTTTTTGAACCAATGAATCAAAAAAAAATTAAAGGAAAAATTTAGAAAGTATATTGAGACAAACAAATATAGAAACAACATACCAAGACTTATAGGATTCAGCAAAAGCAGTTGTAAGCGGAAATTTTATAGCTAAACAAACCCATACATCAAGAAAATGGAAAGATCTCAAATAACCTAACATTTTTTAAAAAATATTTTTATTTATTTCTAAGAGAGAGAGAGAGAGAGACAGCGCAAGCAGGGGAGGGTCAGAGAGAGAGGGAGATACAGACTCTGAAACAGGCTCCAGGCTCTGAGCTGGCAGTCAGCACAGAGCCCGACGCGGGGCTCGAACCCACGAACCGCGAGATCATGACCTAAGCAAAAGTCGGACGCTTAACCGACTAAGCCACCCAGGCGCCCCTCAAATAACC
>NW_024081582.1:545305-585452 GCF_003009895.1 Hyaena hyaena
CCCACAGTTGTTAATTATTTAAAAAAAAATAGCCAGTTTTTGAACCAATGAATCAAAAAAAAATTAAAGGAAAAATTTAGAAAGTATATTGAGACAAACAAATATAGAAACAACATACCAAGACTTATAGGATTCAGCAAAAGCAGTTGTAAGCGGAAATTTTATAGCTAAACAAACCCATACATCAAGAAAATGGAAAGATCTCAAATAACCTAACATTTTTTAAAAAATATTTTTATTTATTTCTAAGAGAGAGAGAGAGAGAGACAGCGCAAGCAGGGGAGGGTCAGAGAGAGAGGGAGATACAGACTCTGAAACAGGCTCCAGGCTCTGAGCTGGCAGTCAGCACAGAGCCCGACGCGGGGCTCGAACCCACGAACCGCGAGATCATGACCTAAGCAAAAGTCGGACGCTTAACCGACTAAGCCACCCAGGCGCCCCTCAAATAACCTAACATTTTATCTCAGAAAGTAGAAAAAGGGGAACATCCCAAAGTTGGTAGAAGGAGATAAATAATAAAGATTATGGCAGAAATATATGAGAGCAATAATAAGAAAATAGAAAATATTAACAAAACCAAGTGTTGGTTCTTTGAGAAGATAAACAAAACTGATAAGCCTTCACCTAGATTCTCCAAGAGAAATAAGAGAGAAGACCCAAATCAACAAAACTATAAAGTGGAAACATTACAAATGATACTCTAGAAATAAAAAAAAAATCATAATAGCTATTATGAACAATTATATGCCAACAAACTGGACAGCCTAGAAGATACGGATGAAACTTTGGAAACATAATCTAAAAGACAGAATCAACACAACAGAGAAAATTTGAAGAGACCAGCTACTAGTAGGGAGATTGAATCAAAAATCTCCCAATGAAGAAAAGCCTGGAAACAGATGAGCTTCGTTGGTAGATTCCACCAAACATTTAAAGAATACCAGTCTTTTTCAAATTCTTCCAAAAAGTAAAAGAAAAGGCAATGCTTCTGAACTTATTTTAGGGCACTAGCATTACCCTGACAATAAAGCCAGAAAAGGACACTATAAGCAAACTAAAGGCCAATATCCCTAAGGCACATAGATACAAAAATTCACAATAAAATACTAGGTAGCACATTAAAAGGATCATTCACTATGCTCTAGTAAGATTTATCCCTGTAATGCCAGATGGTTCAACATTTATAAGTCAAAAAATGTGATATACTATATTAAAAAATGAGAGAAAGTCATATGATTATTTCAAAGGATGCAGAAAAAGCAGATGATGAAATTCAATATCCATTCGTGGTAAAAAGTCTCACCAAATTAGGTAAAGAATAAATATAACTCAGCATTCTAAAGCCCGTATATGATTAGCTAACAGCTATCATCATACTCTAAAAGCTTTTCCTCTAAATTCAGGAACAAGTCAAAGTTGCCCTTCTCACAGTTATTTAACATGGTACTGGAGGACCCTGCCAGAATAATCAAGCAAGAAAAAAAAATTAGAATTGGAGAGGAAGTAAAGTTGTCTCCATTTGCAGATAACATGAATTTATATATGGAAAACTAAAGATTCCACCAAAAAACCATAGTTTATAATCAACTCATTCAGTAAAGAAGCAGGATACAAAATATACAAAAATCAGTAATGTTTCTGTACACCAGACAGGTTATCTGAAAAAGAAAAAAAATGATCCTGTTACAATAACTTAAGAAAAATAGCTAGGAATAAATTTAATTGCTGAGGTAAAAGAGGTCTACACTGAAAACCCACAAGATATGGATAAAAGAAATCAAGAAAGACTGGATATCAAATGGAAAGGTTCCATTCCATGCTCCCAGATTAGAAGCATTAATACTGTTGAAAGGCCCATACTACCCAAAGCTGTCTATAAATTCAAAGCAATATTTATCAAGATTCTAAGGGCATTTTTACAATCAAAATATGCAATGTTTACAATTTCTACTTCCAACAGAAATTTTAATCCTGTAGAAAAACAAGATTAGAATTTATACAAAATCATAAAATACCCTAAATAACCAAAGCAATCCTGAGAAAGAAGAAAAAAATCAGAAACATCACATTCCTGATTCTAGCTAAAGGAATAGTAATCAAAACAGTATGATACTGACATAAAAACAGATACATAGTCAAAGGATCAGAATTGGAAACCTAGAAATAAATTCACACATGTATGGTCAATTGCTATATGATAAGAGGATGAAGGATACTTAAGAAAAGACAGCTTGGTCAAAAAAAAAAAAATGGGGCTGGGAAAATCAGATATTCACATGTAAAAGAATGAAACTAGACCCAATCTTCCACCACTCCTAAAAAGTAACTTGAAAAAGATTAAAGGCTTTAAATTTAAGAGCTGAAACCATAAAATTCCTAGAAGAAAACATAGGAAAAAAATTCCTTGACATGAGTCTCGGCAATGAGTTTTTAGATATGACACTTAAAGCATAGTAAAATAAAAAAATAAACAAGTGGACTCATTTATAAAGCAAACCCTTGCACACTGCTGATGAGACTCTAAGTTAGTATAGCCATTATGGAAAACTGTATGGAGGAGACAAAAAATTAAAACTAGAGCTACCATATGACCCAGCAATTCCACTCCTGAACACATCCAAAGGAAAGAAAATCATTATGTCAAAGAGATATCTGCACTCTCAAGTTCATTCCAGTGTTGTTTACAACAGCCAAGACATGCAAACTTCCTAACTTCCATTCATATTTGAATGGATAAAGAAAATATGGTCTGTGTATAAATATATATAAAGTGGAAAATTATTCATCTATAAAAAAGGAAATCCTGTCATGTGTGATGGCATTCATAAATCTTGAAGGCATTATGCTAAGTGAAATAAGGCAGAGAAAGAAATACTGTATGATCTCACTTATACGTGTCATCTAAAAATATCTCATAGATACAGAGAACAGATTATTGGTGGGGATAATCTATCTGGGATAATCCCTGGAGATGGGGAGGGGGTATTGGACGAAGATGCCCAAAAGGCATATACTTCCTGTCTTTTTTTTTTCTAATATTTTTATTTATTTCTAGGAGAGAGAGAGAGAGAGAGCAAGAGTGAGCAGGGGAGAGTCAGAGAGAGAGGGAGATACAGACTCTGAAATAGGCTCCAGGCTCCGAGCTGGCAGTCAGCACAGAGCCCGACGCGGGGCTCGAACCCACGAACCGCGAGATCATGACCTAAGTGAAAGTCGAACGCTTACCCGACTAAGCCACCCAGGCGCCCCTAAAAGGCATATACTTTCAATGATAAGATAAATGAATGGTAGGGATGGAATATACAACATGTTGACTACTGTTAATGGTGTTTTACAGTATATTTGAAAGTCACTAAAACTGTAAATTCTAGAATTTTTCATTACAAAGAAAAATTTTTTTGTATCTATGGAATGATAAGTGTTAATTAAATTTATTGTGGTAATCATTGTGCAGTATGTGTAGGTTAAGTCATTATGCTGTGTAGCTTCAACTTCTATAGTGTTGTATGTTAATCATATCACAATAAAACCTTAAAGGAAAAAAATAGCCATTTTACAGTGTGATCACTCCTAAAAAACAAGTATATACAAAGTCTTGTGAGGACATGAGAAAGCTGTGTCTGGAGGATCTGGAAAGGCTTCACAGAGTAGTTACTTGTGAGCTTTAAGGACGAGGAGGAGTTTTTAGGTAAAGAAATAGGAACAACATGTGCAAAGGCAAAATTCTAAGGAAAAGTAGAATATTGTGCTGAGAGGAAGCTAATGTGTCTGCAGTATAGCCATACTAGAAATGAGTCTTATCTGATCGACATTGGATGTCATTGGGAATTTTTATAAAATAAGAAGTCCTCCAACAGTGTAGAGGATGAATGAGTGGAGAGAAAATAGAGACTGAAAAATTACATATGCCTGGCTGGCTCAGGTGGTTAAGCATCTGACTTTGGCTCAGGTCATGATCTCATGGTTTGTGAGTTCAAGCTCCGTGTTGGGCTCTGTGCTGACAGCTCAGTTTGGAGCCTTCTTCAGATTCTGAGTCTCCCTCTCTTTCTATCCCTCCCCCCCCACTCTCTCTTTAAAAATAAGAATATAGCATTAAAGTATTAAAAAAAAGAAAGAAAAATTACATAGGACCCTATTGTAATCCTCTTGGGTAAGAGAAGACTGAATTAGTGACAATCAAAGGGAGAGAAAAGATTGGGGAGGACTTATATATAAGAAACTAGCTGGTGGGGTGTGAAAAAAAAAAAAAAAAAGGAGCACAGAGTTAAAAGTCACTCAGTGGCCTAGCTGCATAGATGTGAAGTCCTCTGGATATATATAACACTTATAGTAAATAGTTTACAAGTTTAGAAAATGAAATAAACTTGGCTTAGAGGCCTATTTATCTACTCACCCATTTGTTGAACACTTACTAGATGCCTTGAATTGACATAAATTTTAGAGAAGCAAAGATGAGTTTGGCCTTTTTGGATTCAGAGAGGCCTGTAGTATGTCTCAAGCCTCTGCAGGAGCAGAGAAATCACTGCGGAGTACAACTTAGGCCTCTAATCTGCAGAAGAAAATCAGAATCCAAACTGTATTCACTCTATTTCCCTACATGTTCAATTGCCCTCTCCAGACTCCTCCTGAGCTTTCATCCAAGAGAAATACAGCGTTTGCTTTGTGAGGGAAAAACAGTGATTCAGCCTCGAGTCTGGATGTTCTTTGCCTAACAGGGATCCACGGGCACCTTCCTGTTTGCACTTTCATCCCTGCCTCTTTCAATTGTATTTCTCTAAAAAGAAGTTTCCTATTAACACTGTTTCTCTGAACAATCTCTCGTTTTCTATGTTTAAATGCTATATAACCATTTAAAAAAATACTGGCCATTTCTTACAGGTTTTTGATGTTTTTAACCCTTGTGAAATTTGGCTGAATATTACCTTTATATTTATTGAGTTCAGCAAATTATCAGGAAAAATTTTAAACGGATGGTGTAATTGGTTACCTTGTTAGAGACAGAAGATGTGTATGTAGCAAGCAGGGAAGGTAAATTCTGCTTCTTGAAGTTAGTTATTTTTTTTTTTTTCTATTTGAAAGAGAGAGCAAGAGAACACAAGCAGGAAGGTTGGGGGAGGGAGAGACAGAGATAGAGAGAATGAATGAATGAATGAATGAATGAATGAATGAATGAATCAATCAATCATCAATCTTAAGCAAGCTCCATGCTCAGCATGGTACCTGACCTGGGGCTTGATACCACCACCCTGGGATCATGACCTGAGCAGACAGCAAGAGTTAGATGCTCAAATGACTGAGCCACCCAAGATCCCCTTAGAGTTTTTAGAATCAGGCTCAAGCTTGATTCTCAGTTTGACCTTGAGCAAATTCATTACTTGGAGTTCCAGATTCCTTTGTCTTTAAAATGGGGCTAATGGGGCGCCTGGGTGGCTTAGTCGGTTAAGTGTCCAACTTTCGCTTAGGTCATGATCTCGCAGTTCGTGGGTTCGAGCCCCACGTCGGGCTCTGTGCTGACTGCCAGCTCAGAGCCTGGAGCCTGTTTCAGTCTGTGACTCCCTCTCTCTCTGACCCTCCCCTGCTCACGCTCTCTCTCTCTCTCTCCTAGAAATAAATAAAACATTAAAAAAATTAAAAAAAATAAAATGGGGCTAATGGAGGGGGAGATTGCTGTTTATCTACGGTATTCAAGATACCTGAAGTATGTGCAAAAACATACATTCCCTGGCTCAGTTTATAATCTGTTATGGAGTGAATTTTTGTCCACCTCTGAATTCTTTTGTTGAACCCCTAACTAACCCTTGATATGACTATTTTGAACACACGGCCTTTATCAGTTTCAGCAGTTGTGACAAATTCTCATTACCTTTCTTGTTACCCCAAATAAAATGACTAACTTCCTTCTGAAAGGATACATTTGCAGGAGAGGAACTATGCCATGTAATCATCTGATATGTTGAAATACAGCTTTTAGTTGATTATTTCCTTAGGTTTGCATTTTCAAACAATTCTATCCTTTCTGACTTTGCTTGAAGTGTTTGGAAACTAGTTGGAAGAGCCCCATGGAAAAGCTTTTTGAGTTAGGACCCAGTCTAGATCATTTTTAGGTATCACAGTGACCTCAAATACATGTATGGCATGAACAAATGACCATTCATTCAGTTTTGCTACGTGTCAGGCAAATGCGCCAAGTACTTCACTTATGTTATGCAATTTCATGTAAACTACAGGCCACCAACCATTTTACAAATGGGAAAGCTTACAAAAGAAAGATTAACTTGCTTAAGGTCATAGAAGTATGTGAAACAAGTGGAAATTTACACCTAGGTGAACATAACTTTAGAACTCTTTATGATTTTATCATGTACCTTAAAGACTGTATAGAATCTTAAGACTGTTATATAGGTTTTTAAACTTCAGTCAATTTTATTTATATGTACTTATTTTTATACATATTTATATGTATATACTACCCTGCCACCACATCTATTTCACACATTTTGACAGTTACAACCAAGTATTTGATTTCATAAATATGGAATATGCAACCATATATTTTTAAAACAAATTTTTAAAGTTTTATATATTTCTGAGAGAGAGAGGGGAGGGAGAGAGAGGAGAGAGGAGAGAGGGGAAAGAAGAGAGAGAGAGAGAGAGAGAGAGGAGCAGAGAGGCAGGCAGCATTGAGCAGGGGAGGGTCAGAAAGAGAGGGAGACAAAGAATGAGAAGCAGGCTCCAGGCTCTGAGCTAGCTGTCTGAGCTAGCCCTATGTGGGGCTCGAACCCACAAACCGTGAGATCATGACCTGAGCCAAAGTTGGACGCTTAACCAACTGAGCCACCCAGGCGCCCCTGCAACCATTTATTTAACTAGTCCTCCCAAAGATATCAGTATGTTTTCATTTTTATCAAAATTCTTCAACAATTTCATAGGTTTTCATGTGCCCACACACGAGATAATCTGTAGAGTGTATACTTAGTCACAGACTTATATCCAGATATATACAGATCTTGAAGCGAGTTATAGAATAAGCTCACCTTCATTAGCTATTGTCAGAGGACTGTCAGAAATATTTGCACAAATCTACACTCTCAAGAGCAGGACAGAAGGCTTTTTCCTCATGGCTTTACTAACAATCAGAAAAATATTTAATTTTTGGTCAAAGTCTAATGAGTTTGCAATGCTAGCATTGTTTCATTCGCCCTTTCTTGATTAGGAGGAAAAGAAAACATGTTTTCATAGAATTCTCTTTGGCAAATTGTTCACAACTGTTCAAATACCTTTTTCTACTAGGTTAATAGCCATTTTCCTATAGATTTGTAGTTATTAATGTTCACCATTAATGTTTTCTACTCTACTGCTCATCTTTTAACTGGGTGGTTTTCTTTTATACTTAAGTTTTAAAAATTCAGTGTGGTTTGATTTATCAGCTTTTTTCTTCCTGACTAATGTTTTCTGGGTCATTAATAAAATTTTCCATGTCCTTGTATACTAAAGATAGGCTCCTAATTTTTTTTCTACAACTTTAGGGTTTGTTTTTGATTTTATATTTTAATCAACTTTATATAGAGTGTAAGGTATAGAACAGCTGTGCTTTTTTCTATTGGGATAATCATTTGCCCCAGCATCATTTTTAATGATTTGTATCATTAACTATGTTGTATTTCCAAGATTCAGTTTGTATCAAGGTCTGTTTCTAAGCTGCTATTCATTACTGATTCAATGTATAACTTATACAGGGTTTTAATACCATAGTAATTCCTGATATCCATTAGGCAAAAACCACTCTTTATTTTCTTCAACTGTTTCTTGGATATTCTTTGCCATTCATCCTCCCAAATGAATTTTAAGACTATTTCAATTTTCATGCAACAGTGGAAACACTGTTGAGACTTTTATTGAATTTGTTTCAAATTTACAGATAAATTTAGTGGGAATAGATTTCTTTATAATGGAGAATATTCTTATTCATGACAATATATCACCATTTTAAGCTATTTTTAATTCTTCAATATTTATAATTTTCCACAAAATTATGTATCTCAATAGCTCTTTCTAGATGTAGTATAATTTGTCTTTGTGAATGGTATCTGTTTTTACTATTCTCCTAACTGCTTATATAGCAATTGACCCCATGTTGATCCTATATATAGCAACCTTGATGAACTCTCTTCTTAGTTTTGAAAATACACCAGGGTACTTTTTGAATTCTCTATGCAGACAATCCTAACATTGAGAAGGAATGGAACATTTGCCTCCCTTTCTCTGCCAGAGGTTTCTTGCTACCTAATCCTAATGACAATTTTCAGAGGGCACATTGACACTCTTCTAAAATACTACATTTCTCAGGCAATTTTGCAACTAACTGTGCAGAGGTGACTTTGTTCTGGCCAATGAGATTTAAGCAAAGCCTTGTGCGGGACTTCAGGGAAGGATCTTTCAATGGGAAGCGGTGAGCACTTTTCCCCCCACTTTTTCCTTCCTGCTGCCTGGGATAAAAATGCAAAGGCTGGGACTTCTGCAATTACACCTTGGATTATGAGGCAATATGCAAAACTGAAGGAGCAAAAAGAGAGTCTGGATCTCTGATCCTTGTGAAACTGCTACGCTCCTCGTGATTGAATGCCTCTGATTGTCTCTTACTTTTTTTTTAAGTGAGAAAAGCCATCTTTTTAAAGTTATTGAGGTCCTTCTGTATTTGTGTGTGTGTGTGTGTGTGGTGTGTCTGTGCATGCGTGCGCGTGCGCACTATTACATTATCTTCGACCTCCAGGACAATATTAAATGATAGTGTTCATAGCAGCCCTCCTGTTCTGGTTCTTAACTGTAATAGGAACGAATTTCAAAACCTCTCTGTAAAGCGTGATATTTACTACTGAGGTTTTGTAGCTATCCCTACTTAAGGGAGAAGGGTCATCATTAGATTTCACTGCAGTTAAATCAGAGAAGTAGCCATTAACTGCTTATAAATAGTTATACAGATTGAAACTGACCATACATAAGTTTTAGGAGGCTACTTGTCTTTAAACATTGTTAGATATGTAAGAGGGACATTTATAATAAAAATGATATCCATAAGTACATGTAACTAAACCTTGCCATATTAGTGAAATATTGACAATTAAAACTCACATCCGAGAATTCATAGAATTACTTTGCCACTGACATTTTAATCTTTACCTGGCACTAGTATTAACAAAGAACAATGTTTTTCCCTCTTGTGAACAAGATTTTTTCAGTTCAGCATTGACTTTTTAATTACAGATTTCTATACTTTGCTTTTAAAAAGCTGGCAAGAGAAGTTCCTGTGTGGCTCAACTGGTTAAGCCACCCAACTCTTGATTTCAGCTGAAGTCATGATCTCACAGTTGGTGGGATCAAACCCCTTACCACATCAGACTCTGCTCAGAGCCTGCTTGGAGACGCTCTGCCTCCTTCTCTGTCTCTCCCCACACACGCATACGTGCTCGCTCGCTCTCTCTCTCTCAAAAATAAATATTTTTAAAAATTAAAAAAAGGCTAGATAATTTAACAAAAACAAATCACAAAAATAAATTCTAAGTCACATGATAAATACAATGAAGCCACTGCCTTTAAAGGAAAAAGCAGCATTCATTAAAGGCTATTAAGAAATGAAGAATAGGAGGGATCAGAATTATCAAATCCTCAAGATGAGTCAGTAGGAAAATATGTTACTTTTCCAAAACATCCTTTCATTATATTCACTGCCAAATAACATCTATCTTTGATTCCTTTTCAGAAGTCAACTTTCAGTATTATGCACATATTCTAACATTTACTTTTCATGTTGTGTGCAAATACTGTGCAATCCCCATACCTTAATACCTTAATATCCAGTCTGACCACACAGGCCTTGTGTGTGTGTGTGTGTGTGTGTGTGTGTGTGTGTGTGTGTGTGTGTGTGTTTTAATGTTTATTTTTGAGAGACAGAGAGAGAGAGAGAGACAGGGGGAGGGGCAGACAGAGAAGGAGACACAGAATCTGAGGAGGCTCCAGGCTCTGAGCTGTCAGCACAGAGCCTGGTACAGGGCTCGAATTCACAAGCGAGGAGATCATGACCTGAGCTGAAGATGGATGCTTAACCTACTGAGCCACCCAGGCCCCCCTCCCCTTCTGGTGTTTTATTATTTTATTATTTTTTTAATGTTTTATTTATTTCTAGGAGAGAGAGAGAGACAGCGCAAGCAGGGGAGGGTCAGAGAGAGAGGGAGTCACAGACTGAAACAGGCTCAAGGCTATGAGCTGGCAGTCAGCAAAGAGCCAGACAAGGGGCTCGAACCCAAGAACCGAGAGATCATGACCTAAGCGAAAGTCGGACGCTTAACCGACTAAGCCACCCAGGCGCCCCCCCTTCTGGTATTTTAAATACATATCAGAGTATGTTGGCCATTTGAGCTAGAAATCCAACTGCCACATGTATCTGATGACACAGACAGGTTTGGATTAGCTTCTCAATTTTTATATCTCTACTCTGCATAGAACCTCAAACCTCAGTGTTTTATTACATAAAGTATTTGGAATGGCTTCATCACAATATTCAGATTTACATAAATGCCACCAGGACACAAATTTACTTTCACCCTTTTTTATGTTTTATTTATATTTGAGAGAAAGAGAGAGATCACGAGTGGGAAAAAGCCAGAGAGAGAGACAGACAGACAGAATCAGAAGGAGGCTCCAGGCTCTGAACTATCAGCACAGAGCCCGATGCGGGGCTCGAACCCAGGAGCTGTGAGATTATGACCTGAACCGAAGTCGGATACTAAACCGACTGAGCCACCCAGGTGCCCCAACTTTCACCCTTTAATATTACAATGCCTACTGTTCAAGACAGCTTGATCTTTCTATGTTGGGTTCATGGTTTTCATGTTTTGATTCAACTACTTAGAATATGGCCTGAAGGAAGCAGATGTAAGTGGGTGAATAAAGACCTGAGTTGTAATTCCATAATTATTTAGCTTTCTAAGTCCCAGAGATTAGGTGGTAAAGTAGGATTTTTTCACCCCTCAGTGACAGCATATCTGAATCCTTTCCAAAGGTGCTGATACTAATGATTATCTTCACTGTACAACTGTGTTTAAACATTTATTTCAGTAATGGTTTTCAATTTTTTTGGTTGTTATTTCTTAGTGGAAATAAATAAGACAGCATTCGGTTTCTGCCATTGAAATAAATTTGGAGATTATAGGCAAAGTCAGACAGAAGTTTTAAATTTTACTCCAAGAATTATATCATTAAGCCAATCATAGTCCCAGATGACTTGTCATACCTATTTACATCATTAAAGGTAGATCAGATACATTTACTTCAAATAAGGCTAAATTAGGGAAGCAGAAAAATACTAGATTTGGGCTTTGACAGATGTAAAATTAAATCATATGAGATTGTTAATATTTGACTATTTGACTTTCAAAGTGGCACTTTCATGCTGTTTAACATTAATAGCTAATATTTATTAAGCACTAAGAATTTTACATGTACACAATCACTTAATTCTCCCAGCCAAGCAGTATGGTAGGTATTATAGAAATTTCCATTTTACAGAGGACAAAAATCATCCGCAGAGGGGTTCAGGAATGTTCCTAATAATTCTAGGAGCTGGGTTCAGAATCTAGGAGTTCTGGTTCTGATGTCCAGGCTCCCAAACCCTGGAATACACTTATTCTATACTTAGTCCACAGAATGTAATTAAATTCACATCCCAATCTTGAAATGCAAAATGCTCCCATATTACTACCTACTGACCAAAGTGTAAAGCTGAATTCTAAACCGGTGTATATGACTTTCTCCTAGACAGCTTCATTGTGATAGCCTGCAGACACCTATTCAACATCTCTAAAAGAAACCTTACCATCTTCTTCCACAGTGCCCAGTAGCCCGTGCCAAAATCTTACATATTTTCTCAGACTCCTCCATTCCAAGCTAAGTAATTACCAGGGTCAGTCATTGCTACTTCTGGAATCACTCTTACACCTAACCTCTTCCCTTCACTACCACTACCCAAGTCTCTCATGTATACAAGTATCAACTCCTGCAGTCCTACCTGTGGCAATGAATGGTCTCCTTCAAGTCCAATACTACATCAGTTGCTGGGTGAATTTCTGAGCATGTGTGTCTGATCACGTTATCCTTCCAAACTGCCTTTCTGGAGCACACTTGAAAGAAACATTTATCATACTGTTTTCCAACTCTTCACTGATTTTCCCTACTCCTTCTAGTCTCAGGTTTCACAAGTATTATCTTTTATTGCAGCTGCATTAATATACCAAAGTGCTAGGCTACCCATGTGTGTGAATTTTAAATTCATTACTATCCATTTATGGAACTAAGGTGTTTGTTATGTATACACATATATTCACCTCAATTTCTTAAATTATTTGCTTGTCCATTTCTTTACTTTAAATCTGTTCTAAGTAGTTTGAAGGCACAGCACTAGAAACAACACTGAGCACCACATGGCTGCACATGACTTCTAACTGGCCCAGGACATCAGGGAGGTCGACCTTCCATGATTTATAGCTTAGTTTACTTCTAAATGATATTTTAAGGCAATCAACAAAGCATCTTTATATCAGTCCCAGTTCTCATGAACTATTTGAAAGATATTAAACTTTCATTTCTCTAAAATGGATAGATTCTATAAAATCAGTTACTTCATGATATTCTCTCTACATATATGATGTCATCAGCATACTGAGCATTTTGGTCATGTTCAGACACACACATATGCAGTTGTTTTTGTCATCCACCTACTCCTCACCAGGTATAAATAACCCACTCAATTGGATATGCCAGTATGTTGTGATTTGTCATATAAAACCTGATTTTTAGTTTAGTGTAATTTTACTTTTTCAGTGTGTTGGTTTCTAACCTTCTCTGTGGCAGAAAATAAGGTATGTGCTTTCATTCAGCTACAAATAGCTCTCTGAAACCTTCGGGATCTTTCTGGTGTCTGGAATCTTGAGATCCCTTTGGTTAACTCTCAACAGAATTAGAATTCTGGCAATGTTGGAAGAGGCTAGTGTTGGCGGCAAGAGTTAATAAATGAGAAAGGATAATTAACTGGCTTCCCGGGAAAATGTACTGAACCAGAGATTTTACCAATGGGTAGCCCATTCTCCCAGACAAGGGGTATAAACATGACCCTTCTTCACACATAATAATATACAACTGTTCCACAGGCATCACATTTACACTTTCCTTGTCCTTACTGGTTGCCATCACTGTATCTGTGTTACTCCTGACCATGCAGGAGAAAATTTTGCTATTCTTCCCACCACCTTGGGCTGCACAGTGACTCCTGAGGCTGCTTCAGGCTGTTCTGATGGACATTCCACAGTCGATCCTCCTCTGACTCTTGACTTAAGGGAATGCTTAGTCAAGTTTGGCAAAGCTTAAGGGAATGCCGAAAGCCTGACCCTTACTTTGGCTTGTACTTGGCTGATGAGACCAAGGGCTCAACCCATGCAAAGCTTCTATTCACCTTCTACATCACCAAACCTGCATCTGTCCAAAAATGGGGGACAAGAGGCAGTATGCTTGCTGACCAACATCTAATGCTCTGTTTTTCTTCCCTTTTCTTTATGTTTCATTTAGCAAACTTGATTTAGTCTTAGGGATAGTAAAAACAGGCTTGGTCTGATCATACATCCTTATAGATAATTTCATGTCTGGTCCTGGGTTTTTCTTAGTTTTAAAAGTCAAGAATTTGCCCCACCTGCTGCTTTTGCAGTGTCAGTCCTTCCCAGAGGAAAGAAAGTGCCGCACATCCTTACTGTTTATTACTGTTTGAAAGAGGAAAGGCAATTAAAATACAGAGAAAATAATAGCAGTTACTATATCAAAACATTTTTACGTGCAATTTCATTTTGGTTGTTTTTATTATAATTGTAATCTTAATCACTGCTGTAGTGAAAACTCGGCTCTAGTTCATTAAGGCTAAAACTTTTAGTATTAGTACAGCATCAAGAGGATTAATTTTTAAACTTTCAGCTGTTCCCCCAATGCCACTGTTGGATTCACACACCCAGACTAGGCTTCCTACACGTGTTTTAGTTGATTTTATATTTTTTCCTAATAAGTAAAAATCATTTGTCATTTGCATACCAATGAATCAGTCTGTACAGATGCTTAACGTTAGATACGTATTTAAATTTACTTTCTTAGTCATTTGCTTCAAGAAGGTAAAACTAGTTCTATCATTTTTTTTTGAAATGTATATCTCCTAAATTAATGAGAACTTAACCTTGCTATAGAATAGCATGTTGAATAAAGAGGAACCACAAAGGTTTTTTTTTGGTGGGACCATTATCTTGAATCTTTAGATTTCTCAAAAAATATACCTAAAATTTTTACAAGTTGAAATTTTGAAAAATGAGCACAGAAGTGTAAGAAATGCTGTCTTGGCAGTTGGTTTCCAAAATCAGTTAACCAAGACATTTGGGGTAATTTTACTCTGGTCAGTTCTAGTCACAATTATTGAAAAACAAATTATTTGTAAATCCTGAAAATGGTGCTTCCTTCAGAGGATTATCATAAGGATGAACAGAGACAGAAGAGAGTATGGCACATGGTAAATTCTTTTTTAATGTTTTTTTTTTTTTATTTATTTCTCGGAGAGAGAGAGACAGCGTGAGCAGGGGAGGGTCAGAGAGAGAGAGGGATATTTATTTCTAGGAGAGAGAGAGACAGCGTGAGCAGGGGAGGGTCAGAGAGAGAGGGAGTCACAGACTGAAACAGGCTCCAGGCTCTGAGCTGGCAGTCAGCACAGAGCCCGACGCGGGGCTCGAACCCACGAACCGCGAGATCATGACCTAAGCGAAAGTCGGACGCTTAACCGACTAAGCCACCCAGGCGCCCCGGCACATGGTAAATTCTGGATAAATGCATAGTAAATACGTTTTTAACGGCAACCTGGAGGAAACTACATTAGAAAAAGACAAAACTGTCCCTGATCCTGTGCAGAAGGTGAGACCTCTGACTGGTGATGTTTTTGAGGGCTTCATGGCACGGGTCACAGATACATGTGGCTTTAAATGGTAAGGAGGGGGTTCCGGGGTGCTGAGAGTCTAACCGGAGGAGGAAACACACAAGTGGGTTGCCACCACACACAGGCGACTTGCCAGAGAGTGGCTAGATATGCAGAGCATAAGCAACTTCCAGAAAGTGGAGACGCATAGGCAGGATAAGTTATTACAGAAAGAAAAAGGATGAAGGGAAAGTAAATTTGGAGGAGGTTGTAGGATCGCAGCAAGGCCCTAGTACTAACAGGAAGACACTTTCTCCCTGAGCCCTTTCTTCTGCAGAACCAGAAGCAGATCAAGAGCAGGGCCCTGACACTGTCAAACAAACATTTAACTGCCAGAATTTACTTAGAATTAGTTGTCAAATTTAGATAAAGCACTTAATTTTTAAAAAATGCAAAAATCCCACAATGCATATTGTATCAAGTATTATTTTTCTCAAGTATATGTTTATCTTTCCAATTCAAACTTTCACTTAAGAATTTGGAGTTAAAAAGTTCTTACCAGAGCCTCATTAAATATCTTTAAAAAACAAACATGTTTAAAAGGCAGAAGAAATTTTAAACATTAAATAGAAAAAAATATTCTGAGAACTAGTTACATTTTTATAAACCATCTGGTAATAGGCAAAGTAGAGGAGAAGTGTGTCTGATGAGGTTAATCCCTCATTTTTCTATTCAGAGTAAAATTTGAGGAGAGGGAGGGATGATCAGGGGAACAGTGGTTACATAAAAATGTATAAATGTTTACGTGTGAAAGTTTGACATTTTAAAGTTATGTGAAAATGATTTATCTTCATCAAGACTGTTAGACCTTCCAAGTCACTTGATAAACAATAAAATGTAAATATGTTATTAAATCATTATTTTGGGGTCATTAGAGCATTTTAGACCACAACCATTTGAGGGCTAACAGTGGGGGACTGTACAAACCAAGGTCTTTGAACTGTGTTTCCATGGAGCATATAGAGAATGGTCCATTGAAGAGCGACCCATCAACACACAATAATGAGTCCTCTTTCCTCATGCTCAGACTCTGTTTTCATAAACTTTGCGCCTCACCTTCTCTGCACACTTTTAACCTATTTTTGCCCTTATCTCACCACTATACATTTATTCCCTTCCTTCCTAAAAGAGAATACTAAAGAGAAAAATGGCAAATGTTATAGAAAAATCAGTCTGCTTTGTTTAAATATATCCTTGAAATTTAAAGGGAGAGCTAAATTTAGGTTCAATTTAAATTGTTTTCCTTGGATTCCTTCTAGCTTACACATTTAATCAGTTGTGATTATTTCACCTTTTATTTAATATCTGGCTTTTCTAACAGTGAGCACTGTGAGGGCCGTTTCTATTTTATTTTTATATTCCTGGTAACCATCACAGTGCCTAACAGATGGTAGGCATTATGAACTTCTGTGGATGGGAAGTTTTCTTCAAAATGCATTCATCTCTCATTCATCCACTCACCCTCATATATAAAAGACACTGGTCTGGTAGTGGGGCTATAGGTGGGTGCAGACCAAAGTTCCTAACTTTATGGAGCTCACATGCTAGAAGGGTATATAGACAAGGATTAAATAAAGATTTAACTTCATCTACTGATAAATATTATGAAGAAAAAGAGTGCAGATTGAGAGAATGATGAGGGCAAGGACCCATTTTAGACAGAGTTCATTGTAAAAGCAAACAAAGAGAGGATAGTGAAGTCCCAAGAAAGCAGCATGCGGAGAACCTTAGAATTCTTGATGATTTTACAGAGTTGGATGAGAAGCCACTGGAGGGTTATGGTGAGAGAAATGATGTAATATGGTTTACATTGTAAAAGAAGCACTTTGGCTATCATATAATAGAGCAAATGGATATCAAGGAGAGTGGTAAAAGCTTTGAGCCATCTAGAAGGGATGCAAAGTGATCAGATTTGAGCTGTGTTTACATGTAAAGATGACAGTATTTTAGGATTTTATTTGTATGCTAGATTATCAGCCTTGTGCTTAAAACTATATAATTCAATAAAAGTTTTTGTGAAATGGAAGTCACAGCTCTCATCCTGTCCCACAAAGGTAGTCTTTTTGGCCCATCTCCTACATAGCATCACATTCAGAGAAGCAAAATACAACATTATAAAAACTGCATGGTAAGAAACTCAAATTTTCATTGAATTCTCTTAGAAAATACCACAGGAGATCATTCATGTCACACAACAAACTGTCATAAAGTCCCCTTTCACCATCTTCTCTTCCTGTTTCTTAGCTTGCTCCCCGGGTGCCCAGCCCCCTCTCTTCCTTCTCCTCAGTTCTCTCTCCACCAGCACCGGCTCCTGTCTCTCTCTGCTTTTTGGCTTGTCAGTTTGGACATCTCTCTCTCTTTTTCTATCTCAATACTCTTAGCCTCTCTCAAGGTGGGTCATGTTGATTTCTCCTCTCTGCCCATTACCTGCTCAGGACAGTGGAGGGCAGGCTGAACAGCTGCCTTGTGGTCAGAGAATGAATGGAAAGCTTTGAAACTCATCCACACATACATGTTGGCCCTCTTCCATTTGCTCTAGGCCATGAGCCAGAAAGTACAGGTCTAGAAGATCTGGAAATCAGCTGGACTAAAATTTCAACTAGAAATGCCAATAGGTCACTTGGAGGAACAATATCTAAAAGTAATCATTTTGCTCTTTGTTGAACAAAACTGACATACTTGGATTCATAAATAAGCGTCTTGAAAGTCTAAGGATCATTCTTATGGCCAAAAATACACTATGCATTATTTAGGTATGACAATGTTTTAAGCTTTCAACTGATTTAGAAATCATCTTGAAATTCATTTTGGGGGCCTTGACTCATCCTTATTTTGATGTTCCTATTTATAGATTTTTTATCATCTTTTTAGGCTCTAGGTTTCTCTATCAATTTTACTATCCTTATTTTCTATACATTCAATTATTAAATATGATTATACCAGTTGATTAGTATTTTCAAATATTTCATTGCTTATAAAATTATGGAGAGCAGTACTTAGACATATATGTTTAACCGAGCAAAAGAATTGTTAGACATCTCTGTAAATATTTTAATGATTCATTTAATTATCATTTTCAATTCCCTATAATAAACTCAAAATTTCTTGAGTATTAAATAGGATACTATAATTATGCCTTTTACACCTCTTGTTTAAAAAAAGTTATCCAAATAAAATCTAGATTATTTTCCATATTTTTTTTCACCTGATGATTAAAATCTTATTATGAGCTTGCTAAGTGGTATTGTATACAAATACATGTATGAGAAAGGTCATTTTAAAAACACAAATGATACATAAGCTAAGCATCTTTTAAAAATAACTTGTTTTTCATAGTTTGCTAGAATATAAATGGAAAATACAGAAAAATACATAAAAACAAAAATCACGAATACCACCATAAAGATAAAACCCTTTTTTTTTCAGTCTTCTCTGCTTCTATAAATACATAAAATGGTTACTATTTACCATTTTGAATGTATTATGTATTTATGTATCCTGCTTTTTCCCACTTAATATTGTGTGTCATTAGCATCTTCTACATCAATATAGTTTATCTTTAAACAGAAAAATTTCAGATAGTATGGGTTTTGAAGGATACAAAGCAGGATAATGTTCTCCTAAGCATCTCAAGGGAAGGCAATGGCTGTATTAGCCTGGAGAGACAGAAAGGGCTTCATGGAGGTGGTGTTTACATGAGACATTGTGACGGTTAAACTTAGGTGTCAACCTGACTAGGTCCTAGGGTCCCCAGACACTCTGTTCAACATTATTCTAGGTGTGTCTAGAAAGGTGTTTCTGGATAGATTAATATTTCAGGTAGATTGCAACTTCTAGTTATAAACCCTGGTAATATTATGTGCAGCATGATCACTATAGTTAAGGATACTATGTTGTATATTTGAAAGTTACTAGGAGAGTAGATCTTAAGTTCTCTTCACAAGAAAAAAGAATTGTAACCATGTGTGTGATGGACGATAACTAAACTTATTGTGGTTATCATATGCATGCATATAAATCTATCAAATCATTCCACTCCACACCTAAAACTAATACAATGTTATGTCAGTTATTGTCACTTACATTTCTATTAGGAAAAAAAAGAATGTGAATGGTACAAAAAATATCACACAAGCATTTCAGTTGCTGAGTAAAGCAGATGGCGCTCCTTAACGTGGGTAGGCCTCATCCAGTCATCTGAAGTCTTCACAGAATGAAAAGGCTAAGAGGGAACTCCTTCTGCCTGTTTGAGCTGGGACATCAGTCTTTTCCTGCCTTTAAACTTGAACTGACCATTGGCTTTTCTAGGGTCTTGAACCCAATAGCTTTTAAACTGGAATTCACACCATTGGCTTTCCTGTTCTCAGGCCTTGAGACTCAGACCAGAATTACACCATCAGCTCTAATGGGTGTCCAGCTTGCCAAGTGCAGATCTTTGGACATATTCTCTATGATCATGTGAGCCAATTTCGTACAATAAATCTCTTTCATCTACCTATCGATCTATACATGCATACATATAAGTACATTCTGAAAAAACTGTGTGAAAGTGTGTGTGTGTGTGTGTGTGTGTGTGTGTGTGTTGATTTTGTGGAGAATCCTACTCAATTAAAAAAAAAAAAAAATGGACCAGCCAAGAAGAACAGCAAGTACAAAGACTGAGAAAGGAAAATAAAGTCTATCTGTTTGAACAGGGAAAAAAAACTAAAAGCAAGAGGCCTAGAGAACACAGGTAACTGGTAGGAGTCAGAACTGAGAGGGAGGCAGAGGCCAGAGCCCACTGATCAACTACTGTCCTGAAAACTCTACCTCTCTGTACGTGTTTATTTCCCCACTGCCAATATATGGGAGTGCCCTTGGCTATGTTAAAGGGTGTAGGTACAGTTAACTGGACATTAAAAATCTCTGAGAATGGTGTATAAAAGACAGGCTGTGCTAGGTTGATGAGCTTTTATGAGAAAAGAGACTAAGACATCAACTATAGTACATGTGAGCTTTAAAGTAAGTTGTGTTTTGAAAAACACTGCACTGGGGTATCAGTCAAAGAGTGGTAATCCTTCAGGATTGCAGATTTTATTTTTTGTAGGACTATATCTACCATTTGAGGTTTAAGAGTTAAGCTGAAATTAATCTTAAATTAAGCAGATGGTCATACATCACTCAAACTATAGCAGGCAGAAGCGTTTTATTCACTTGGAACATGCAAGGAGGAATTTGAAATGGAGGAATTTCAACTGATATAACATACTCTCTACCTGATTAAATCCTGATCAGTATTTCTTGTTTCCTAATTTCAGGGTAGGAGGCCGTGTGGATGTGATCAAGTAAGCTAAACTGTGAGAGTAAAGCAGCATCAACTCGGGAAAAATCCATTAAAATTTTAAAAGTACACATAAGACATCAAGAAACAGCCAAATAAGAAATATAAAATGGCAAAATTCAAACTCACAAGAATTAGGCATCTTGAGAGCATGGTTAGTAAGTCACCTATAGTCAATGTCTAGCATAAAAGGTTCATCTTACTCTGGTCATGTCATGTTTAATATCAGTATGAAAAGTGATCTGTGTTGGTGGTCTGAACCACAAGTGGGTGAGAAATTTAGCAGTGGCTCTTAAAGTTTCAGCCCACACCTAACCAGAGTTTTAATTAAAAAAAGAAAAACCACTTCTATAGATTTCATCTAATTCTCAAAATATTTAAGTTTTTCATAAAAGCTAAAAACTTTACTCAGTAATCTATAGCTAATAAATGATGGAGCAAAAACTAAACCCAGGTTTTTTGTTGGTTTTTTGTGTTTTTGTTTTTGTTTTTTTTTTTAACTCAACTCATTGGTCATACCATCAGTCTACTTTAAGGACAGTTTGAAAATCATCTCCCTTATTTTCTGCCCCAATGAAAGGTAAAAAGTAAAGATTAAAAAACAGATCTTGCCCAAGAAAACAAAATAGCTGGGACTAAAATACAAACTTTTTCAACTCCAGAGTCCCTCAGAAAGGATTTTAATTCTTCATTTTAATTTTCTATATATGACATTTCATTATTAGTGAGTGTAGGTCTTTAAAAAATTTTTTAATATTAAAATTCCTGAGATTTTTTAGAAAAATAGATACTTTTGTAGAAAACTGTTTCAAGCTTTATATGCTTTTCTGAAATTTTTCTAAGTTCATTCAGAGTTTAAAGGAAACTTGTGCTTATTTAGGTGTAAATTCCAAATATTCCATTTCAACTCCACTATTTATTGATAAACTATTATGTGTAAATTACTGTGCTATATATTAGGTATGTTGTGCCTAAATCATCCTGTGATTTCCCCCAAGCTCATTTCTAGAGCTTCATTCTCTACAGAGGATACATTCTGCTGAGTGAAATGGCAATGTACATAAAGGTTTAGAGATTTCTGCAAGCTGTGGAAGTCCACTTTAACTGCTAATAGAACAGATCAAAAATTAAGTGCATTTTCCATGTTTTAGCTATTGTGGAGAGTGCTGCTATGAACATTGGGGTACATGTGCTCCTATGCCTCAGAATTTCTGTATCCCTTGGGTAAATTCCTAGCAGTGCTATTGCTGGGTCCTAGGGGAGTTCTATTGTTAGTTTCCTGAGGAACCTCCACACTGTTTTCCAGAGGGGCTGTACCAGTTTACATTCCCACCAACAGTGTAGGAGGGTGCCCGTTTCTCCACATCCTCGCCAGCATCTAGAGTTCTCTGATTTGCTCATTTTAGCCACTCTGACTGGCGTGAGGTGGTATCTCAGTGTGGTTTTGATTTGTATTTCCCTGATGAGGAGGGATGCTGAGCATCGTTTCATGTGTCTGTTGGCCATCTGGATGTCCTCTTTGGAGAAGTGTCTGTTCATGTCTTCTGCCCATTTCTTCACTGGGTTGTTTGTTTTTCAGGCGTGTAGTTTGGTGAGTTCCTTATAGATTCTGGATATTAACCCTTTATCTGATATGTCATTTGCAACTATCTTTTCCCATTCCGTTGGTTGCCTGTTAATTTTCTGGGTTGTTTCCTTGGCTGTGCAGAAGCTTTTAATCTTGATGAGGTCCCAACAGTTGATTTTTGCTCTTGATTCCCTTGCTTTTGGGGATGTGTCAAGTAAGAAGTTGCTGCGGTGGAGGTCAAGGAGGTTGTTTCCTGCTTTCTCCTCTAGGGTGTTGTGTCCATCAACAGATGAATGGATCAAGAAGATGTGGTTTATCTATACCATGGAATACTACATGGCAATGAGAAACAATGAAATCTGGCCATGTGTAGCAACATGGATGGACCTTGAGGGTGTTCTGCTGAGCAAAATAAGTCAGGCAGAGAAGGACAAATATCATATGTTTGCACATATAGGAGGATTAGGAGGAACTTGACGGAGGAACAAGGGGGAGAAGAAGGGCGGAAATGGGGAAAGGGAGAGAGGCAAACCATGAGAGACTCTTGAATGCTGACAAAAACTGAGGACTGATGGATGTGGGGGGGTGGGGGGGATGGGCATGGAGGAGGGCACTTTGGGGATGAGCACTGAGTGTTATGTAGAAACTAATTTGACAATAAACTATTTTAAAAAAATAAATAAAAAAAATTAAGTGCATTTTAATTCTGAATAATTTAGAAACAATTACCCAGTATAGTCAAAGATATGCTAAGTAATTTAAGAAATAGCTACAGGGGCACCTGGGTGGCTCAGTTAAGCATCTGATTTCATCTCAGGTTCGTGGGTTTGAATCCTGCATTGGGTTCTGTGCTGACAGCTCAGAACCTGTTTCAGATTCTGTGTCTCCCTCTCTCTCTGCCCCTCCCCCACTCATGCTCTGTCTCTGTCTCAAAAATAAAGAACCATTTTTAAAAAATTATTTAAAAAAAGAAATAGCTACATTGTCTTCTACTCTCAAGTTACAGAGCTTAACATACAGGCTAGAATTCGTTCATCTTTTCTGATGCTAGGAAAAAAATTATTCAAGTCTATAATTCAAGTGATTTATATACATTGGTAGTAACTTACATGCTTTTGAAAAATAAATGGAATGAAATATCTTAAAACTTACACTGTTGCAGTTATAGAGGGATTTAAAATCATATCCTCTCCTTTCTGTTCACAGGCTAGCCTGCCAAAAAACCTAGCAAAGATTAACAAATGACATAACTGTCATAGGGCACGCATCTATGAAACAATACATTCCAGAAAAAAATCATTCTCACTTGTTTGTTAACTGTTCACTTGTGTTATACCACAGAGAGAAACAGGGACTAAAGCCACTCTGTTCATACTTAAAGTTTACAAATAGTGTCATGTTTTTAGTGTTTCACGTTACTCTCACTACATTTTTTCTTGTTTACTTCATATTATGAATTACCACATATATTCCAAGGAATATAAAATAGAGGTACAGTTTCAAGAATAGTAAAGGAATAAACATCTATGTACTTACCACTGAGCTTAAGAAATAGGACATTTCTACAGTCAGAGGAGCCTTCTGCTTGTCCCTTCCTGATTTAAATCCCCTTTGCCCTCCTAGGGAAGCATTATCCTAAACATGTGCTTCTCATTCTCTTGCATTTTCCCCCCACAAAGTTATTACATGTTTATGTATTTCTAGGCAATAGATTGTTTAGTTTTATCTATTTTTGCACTTCACCCACAAGATTTTTTAAAACATTGTTTTCCGTGACTTTTTTTTGAAAGTTTATGGATGAGCTGAGTTTCATTGTTACTGATGCAGAGTATCCAAATTACTTGAATAAATCGTATTTTACTCATCTGTTCTACAGATGATGAATATTTGAACTCATCAGAGTTGCTATCATAAAAAAAGCTGCTATGAATATTTTTCTAAGCTGTTTAGTTGTTTTTTTTGTTTTTGTTTTGTTTTTGTTTTTTTTTTTTTAGATTTTTATTCACTTTTGAGTTTGGGGAAGGGGCAGAGAGAGGGAGGGACAGAAGATCCTAAGTGGGCTCTGTACTGACAGCAGAAAGCCCAGTGTGGGTCTTGAACTCACAAACCATGATCATGACCTGAGCCTAAGCTAGATGTTTGACCAACTGAGCCACCCAGGCACCTCTAGTTTTTTTTTATTATTATTTTTTAAACACAAAGGTTTGCTTTCAGGAAAATGGGCACAGAATGATACATACGCTTTAGAACATGATTGCATCTTTGACATTAGGAAATGGTACAGCTATATTTTATTGCTGTACACTTTATAGAATAAAAAATTTATTCTATAAAGAATAAGTTACTGGGTGATCCAGGAAATTACGTGAATATAATCTTGTTTTATAATATGAGTGTCTACTTCTTTAAATATAAACGGAAAATCTTCCTATATAATATTTTATACAGTATTTCTGGAAAAAAAGAATTCCTTGTTAAATAATCCAAATTGAGCTTATCAGCTTTATTCGCTCCAGTAAAGATACTTAAAGTTGGTATTTTCTTGTAAAGCAGCAGTCAACTCTCCAGCCCGCACCTTCCCTTAATTTATTGAGGTAACGTCACAAAGCCCCTGTACCACATGTACTTGGCATAGCTTTTGGATCCTGGGCTAACAGCTGTGTGGCTGCATGCAGCTTAACAATGCTTTATCAAGGGCACACCTGTGAAGGCTCAGCCTTCTGTCCTGCCATTTACTCAGCACAGGTCAGGAGTGCCCATGGCCTTGTTTAATATGAACACCCAGAGTAAGAATCTAATGTCACTGAGCATTATTCAAGCATTTTCAAGTGAGTTTTTCTGGTTGTCTATTTCACATCTAAAATATATGTTCAATATAAAAAGCAGAACAGAGTCCTCTTATTTTTGTGTCCTTATTTATATTGAGGTTCACTGATCAAACAGCTTCAAGCTGCTTTTGCAATGAAAACAAATGTTGATAAATACAAAAGTTGCTTTTAAAAACTGTGGATATAATTTTTTAAGGGAGATTTCATTTGTCTTATGCACTATTTAAACACAAGCAGTTATTTCCATCAACAAATGCTGTAAAGGTACTGATTAATCTATAGGACTGTTTAAGCATGAGAGGCAGCCATTTACTCAGGTAGATGCTTATGAATGTTTCGTACATTGTGTTTCCCAGGAAAAAAATAACTTGAACTGGGCATTCAATGTTTGATACACACACAGCAAAATATAAACATAGTAGGAATATGACAGAATAGCTTGCTTTAGGTTTTATTATAATTTGCCTACTGAAAAAATATTAAATGCCAACCACATGCCAAGCCCTGTTCTTCAGAATTGATGGAAATACAAAGGAGAACTAGAGAGCCAATGCTCTTTGTGGACACTAATACAGGAAGAGATAATCAATAGGTAAGCAATACAAAAAAACTGATAACACATTATATACATATATATATATAACACATTATATATATATGTGACATAATAGATCCAATAAATTAGATATTGTGATTAGCACCTGGATTGAATTTGAGTGCTGTGATAGAAAATGGAAGTAAACAGCTTTAGAAATTTGGCTAAAAAATGGCTCCTCCGAGGAAATGATGTATATAATCATGATGTGCTTTGCTAACAGCACAATGTGTACAGATTTCACTTATGCCTTGTGTTGATATTTCATTGTCTGTTATTGATCTAAGAAGTAATTTAATACACTTCACATGTAACATATTTGAATATCTGTTATCAATTTTAAGTTATTCCAAACCTCTTTTCATTGAGAATTATATATTAAACAAGTTTGACAACATAATTTACTAGTAGAGCTAATATTCATCCCTGCATGTCTTAATGTGATTTATTTCAAATTGAACCCATTATTGGGATAACTGTGGTTTTTGTCTCCCCTGCTAAATTGTTGGCTCCATGAGGCAGGAAGTTGATCTTATGCCTAGAACAAGCCTTGGTGTATGGTGAGGAGTCAATATTCTTTTACAGAATTACTCAAATTTCTAAGATAAGGATTAGCAGTATGATCTATTACCACGATTACACTTTTCTCCCTCAAGAGAATCTCACTTTGCAGGTATTATTTCTCCTATTGATTGAACAACCTCCACTCCCTCTTCACAACTGTAAAGGTTGGGGATCTTAAAGTATGAAAAATGTGTCTGGTCATCCCTTACCACAGAGAGGGTGATGGGGAAAGCTTTTTCTAAGGATTAAGGAGTGGGTATCATTTGGTTTTCTCTATTCCCTTTAATACTCTCCTGAAGGACCCTTTTTTACTACACAGGAGAGGAATTCTGGGAGAAACTGAAATAGAGATTTCTTTGCAGAGCAGTCTCCGATTGCAGCAGCCTGAAGCATCCATCAGCCTGGTGGGAGAGCAAGGAGCCCGGGCAGCCCAGAGCAGCAGTGTGACAATGGCAGCAGGTAGAATTATCAGTGATGGATAGGAACATGGCTGAATTTTGAAATAGTATTGTGTGTTTCAATTTTTCCACACTTATTATTCTTATTATTAATGATTAATATTTGGTCAAAAATAAGAGTCATTTCATATATTTATCTGAATTTCTTGCTTTCATTTGAAGAATTGCCTTCTATGGTGAATTGCTTTTCATGTTAATGAAAATATACAGAAATACATGCTCCTGGAGAGAAGTCAGCAGCATGGGCCATCTCATGCAGGTAGTAGAAGTTTAAATTCATTAATTCAACCAATATTATGTGCCAGGCATGGCCCTGGGAGCTGCGGATGTGAAGGTGTACCAAACAAAATCTATACTACCGTATATATATCTGCAAATATATATAGCATTTGTACATATTTATGAATATATTTATATATTTACTTATATTTTCATATATAGTGGTATTTTATTCTATATATTTATTTATAACATTTATATTTATATATATAGCATGTCCCAGTCTGTGGGGGTGGGGGGTATCCTAGTTTGAGGAGAGGATTTGCTATTTTAGTGTGTTAGGGAATATCTGAAATTTGAACAGAATTGTAAAGGAAGAAGAAAAACTAGCCATACAGATATTTAGAGAAAGACTTCTCAAGATAGAAGGAGGAAATGCTAAAGCTTTGAGATCCAAGCAAGCCTAAAGTGCAGAAAAGCCAAGTGGAAGGAGTAAATGAAAGGATATGATGCCAGGGTCCAAGTCTGAGAGAAATGGATGCCTGTGCATTTTGTGTTAGAGGCATTTTTAAATAGCAGTGATAGGACTTGTTTTAAAAGATTGCCCCTGTATAGCATATTTGGGCAAAACTGGTAGCAGTGACACAGATTAGGAGGGAATTATAATCAGCCATGTAAAAGGCTGTAGTGGCTGGGGCCGGTAGGGGGTAGCAATGGTGGTGTTGAGTAGTCAAATTCTAGATATATGTGGAAATACTATTTTGAAGTATATAAAAAGAGACTTGGTCAAGGATGATTCTAACATTTTGGCCTGACCAGTTATATGAACAGACTTGTCATTTTATCAGGTAAGAAAATCCGCAGAAGAAGTTGGTTTGTGGAGGGGGGGACCCGAGGTTGTTTTTTGTTTTTATATGATCAATTTGAAATGCCTATTCAAAATCCAATTGGAATTATTAGTACAGCAGTCTAGACCTCAAGGAGGAGGGGGATCGAGGCTGGAGAAGTGATCTTGGGATTGTCAAGGTACAGATGGAATTCAAATTCTAAGATGGGATAAGATTTTGTCAGAAGTCAAGCCACATGGAGAACAGAAAAAGGGAATGAAAGTCCAACTATTGGAACTGATTTGCATGAGAAATAAGAGTTTAGCAAATATGAGCATGAACCCTGTGGTGAGTTCAAATCATAGTTTCAACATGGATAGATTCTCTGACCATGGAGCATAGATAAGTGGCAGTTTTATAGTTACTTATCTCACAGAATTAAGGAGAAGATTAAATAAGGGCCCAAACACACTTAACATGTAAGTGCTCAATAATTGATAGGTGACAACTTCTATGGAAAGACATGATAATGTAGGTACTAATGATCATCAAAGGATAGAAGAAAGTGGTAAACAGGAATTCAAGTTTTTGTACCCACTGCAGCACCAAGCTTCCCTCTGCCTCTTCATGTTCTCTTTTATATAGACCTCCGTCACTTATAGATGCCAGCCATATGGCCCATGTCACTTTCCCATTTCTTCATTTTTATTGTAATGTTGCTATGTTTATTGTAATACCATAAGATCTAGGCTTTTAAATCATTTGTACTACATGTATAATCACAAGTGATACATACACATATATGAATCTCAGTCATTCACTGGTCAAGGGCTCTTGATTAGAAGTAACAAGTCAGGAGAACTGATCCATCCATAGACTACACTGAACAAGTGACCAGAAGTCAAATACCCGCACTTAAGTGAAAGGGAAGCCAGGAAGGCATGTAGAAAAGAGAAAAAGAGTTTAGGGGGAACTCCTCTATAGATGAGGGAGCTAGGAGGAGTCAGAGAGCTCTCTAGAAGTAAGCAAGATGCTCTCTAGAAGATGAGGAGTAAGAGGTTACCAATGATGCTCAAGTCTGGGAAGGGTCATTTGCTTTTACTACAAGTAATATAATTGCATTAATTAGGGGTCCCACCAAGGAACTAGTGGCTTTATTAGTAAAAACCAGTAATTTCCCGCTGCATTTGGCTTCATTCAAATTCAATATTGCTAATCATTATATATCCCAAGTTTAAGTAAAATCAGGCAATGAGCCTAAAAGAAGTCAATGCGCTGTGTTCCTACTTGAGCATAATTGTCTTAAGTAAATAGAAATGAAGTTTTAAAGTCAGAAATCTAGTTCAAACAATATAAATTTGCACAATTATCTGTAGAATTTTTTGTAGGAACTTCTATAATTTACAACTATAGCACAATCTGCAGAAATGATAGTGTCATTTAATCTTTTCCAGTAAATGACCAACAATTCATTTAAATCTTCTAAGTACTTATCTAGTAAGAACATACATTTAGGTTATTTTTAAACAAGTACTCACTCAAATTGTTTAGCCCAAGTATTATTAACCTGCAGTCTGGAATCATAAGGGTTCCACTAATGAGCTTCAGCTGGTCTATAGCCTCCCTAAAATTACATGAAAATTTGTGTATCTGTGTCTGTGAATTTTTAGGGGGATGGGGTCCAGCAACACCATAGGATTCTCAAATTGATATTTCTCTTCCAAATGTCTTTGGCGTGCCTCACAGAAAACAATGCATCAACTATTTAAAGTAAAATGTAGATCTCCAAACATGGATGGATTATAAATTGGAAGCTTTGAAAATTAACCAGCAAGATGTTCTTCCATAGACACAACTGTGACCTTCTCTAGTCATTTGTTCTCAAAACTCATTTTTCCTAGATAGCCCTTCAAGTTGCTTGGCTTCTACACCTGGATAATGAAATGCTTGTTTTCGGGTGTTTTTTTTTTTTTTTTCCTACCCACTCCCTCTGGCAAAGACATCTAACCAGGGATCTGACATGCTTCTGGGTCAAAAACAACATTTACAGGTTTCCTCTATTCTCATCCAAAGAGTTTTAACCTATTAAGCTGGAGGGTGGAACCGAGAGGTTTTCGGAGGTGTAGTAACTCATCTTTGTAATGAAACCCTGATTTACTTGATGTTGATGGATTTGGAAGATGTTTGAGGGGCAGAAGGAGACAGTGATTTAGGGAAGGGGAGGAAGAATCAAGGACAGGATCAAAAAGGAAAAGTTAAAGAAACTTTAAAGAAATACATTTGCTTCTTTGGGAACTGGCAAGTTTGCAAACCTGTGTAACTAATTTGTTTAGCATATGAGGATTTCCAGTTTAATGAGTACATTTTATACAGTTAGTTAACAATTATTACATATATGCAAGATGCCCAGTGCACTTCAATGTTCACTGAAGAGGAAAGAAGAGAACTAGAAATCACGCTCTCAACCTACTCTTATGGCAAAATTAATCTAAAAAAAACACCTAAATCAAAAAAATTATAAAGCTTCCAAGTTGTACAAAGATATCTATAGATATGCTTAGAAACCTATTTATCTATGTAGATAACTGTGTTTATACAGATCTGTATGTATAATCAACTAAAATTAAAACTAGTTTTACATTTCTTTTAGAAAATGTTTAATTGAAACATTGTCAACAACCATAGAATAATGTATCAGTAAGATGCTCAACAAGGTTAAATATTTACTTTGAATGTTTTTATATTTCTTTAAAAAAAAAAGATGAAACGGGGGCGCCTGGGTGGCTCAGTTAAGTGGCCGACTTCATCCTAGGTCATGATCTCACGGTTCATGGGTTGGAACCCGGCGTCAGGCTCTGTGCTGACAGCTAGCTCAGAGCCTGGAGCCTGTTTCAGATTCTGTTTCTCCCTCTCTCTCTGACCGTCCCCTGCTCATGCTCCCTCTCTCTCTCTCAGAAATAAATAAAACATTTTTAAAAAGATGAAATGCTATAGTGTCAGCTAATGCCCATGTCTCTCTTCCTCCCTCCCTCCCCAGAGGTAAACACTATTGCAAAGCTACTGTGTACCATTCCCATAAATGACTATGCCCTTGAATTGCAGGTGTTTTACATTACTAAAAAAAAGAAAAAAAATGTGTTTTGGGAGTTTCACAACTTTGTATAAATAGCACAATGCAATACATATAATTGTGTTTTTCCCCATATATGTTGATACACATGGATTGCAAACACTTTAAAGGTTTAAGAGTTTTAGGTTAATCCATTTCTATGCTTAAAGAATATCCAGTTTTTCATGACTTTGCTAAGTGAACATCCTTTTGCACAGGTATAAAATGTCCTCAAGAATAGATATCTAAAAGTGAAACTGTTATGGTCTCCACCTACAACTTTACTGCTGTCAAATTGTCCTCCACTCTGTACTCATACAGAAAACTCTACTTCTTCACATTCTCAGCTACTTTTGGTAAAATCAATTTTGCCCATTGTATACTGTTAACTGAAGTCTGTTTTTTTTCTTAATTTGCTTTGTAAAGTTAAGCACCTTTTAGATGCTTCTCTGTTACCTGTTCTGTGAACAGTCTGTTCCTTTCCTTTGTCCATTTTTTATTAGTTTTTCTTCTCCTCATGGGTTTTTCCCAGCCTAAGGCATATCTTTTTACTTTGTTCTTACTGTCTTTCATCGAACAGAAGTTGTAAGTCGTATCATTCAATTAACAGTATTTTTTTCAGTGTGGTTGTATTTAAGAAAAACTGCGCATAGTTTGGAATGAGGAGAACATTCTGGACATGCAAGAACTAGAAATTAGTTAGCATGGCAGAAGACAGCAAGAGTAGACTGGCTTGACTTCAAGAAAAGGGACCTCAAGGAGTCACTTAACCTATTTTTTTTTTTTTTTAAGAAAGGCAGACTACCATATAGAGCACCTCATTTATGGATGTTTGGGGAGCTCGACTACCCTACATTACCCTATAAATGGACCTTGAGAGCTTTTTTGTAGTTCTAGCAGGGACCACAGCTATTGACAGAGAGTTAACAGAAGAACAGACTTCTTCTATTAGTAAGGGTCATCCTCTTCAACCTTGCATGTAGCTGCAGGAGGGGTGCACATGGAGTGGTGAGGGAAGAAGGGGTCACTTGGCTAGCCAGCCAACTCAGCTGAATCAACCCTGACAACCAAAGGGGTGACAGGTGCCACAGCCAGTTTGCCCTAACATCCTTGTCTACTTTTTCAATTTGTGTATGTATGTGTCTGATTTTATATATTATATATAAATATAATACTTTAAACATATATATATTATATAATCAGACATAGAAAATGGTAATAATTTAGGCAGCTTAAGGGTATTTTCTATATATTATATGTAAATATATAATACTTTAAATATTTATATATAACTTATAATATATAATATAGTATCTATATTATACATATATAATATCTATATTATAAGCATAGAATGTATAATATATAATCTATCATATGTATTACAAATATATGTGATATATAATAATATATATGCATGGTATATATGTAATCAGACATAGACAATGGTAGTAATTTAGGCAGCTTAAGGTTATGGCAGGGCCAGCTCAAGAATGGAGACAGCTTTTGAGTTCAGCATCCCAGGTCTACACAAGCACTGCTAAGGCTCAAGGGACCGCTATGCTGATGCATCTGTAACATTGAGGCACTGAGGTGCTCCCAGGTACACATGTTGGGAAGCTCTGCTATCTTGCCACCAGAGAGAACAAGCACTAAATTATCCTGACCAGATCCATGCTAAATTTACATAATCTCAGAGGTACATTTTTCACAACCTCACCATGGCAAATCCAATAAACCTCTCTTCAAAAAATGTTTCCTATATTTCCTGATTCCTTCTATCTTACACCCATTCTACTTCTGAGGCCATCACTTTATCTGATGTTAAGGAAGGCATGTTTTCCTCCAGAGAGAACTGCTCTCTGGTTAAAGTCTCCACTAATTGACAGGCTTTCTTAATTGCTTCTTCCAGAAATATTTCTAACCCAGTCACTACAAGAGTAATTTTAGGCTGAAGTATGAAGAAAATAGAGATTACAATTACATATCAATGAAAGATTTGGCAATTCATTGCTTTCAATTTTTTCTCATTAATCTTGTTCAACTCTTCCCATCACATTATTTTTAACATGTTAGAAGTAAAGGACAGCACATTTTAATAAAGCTAATTAACTTTTTAAAAGGACAATAGGTACTGATAATTTTAAAAATTGTCTTAATATTTTGAAAACTCATCTGTGTACTTAATCTGCCATACTTCTCCCTCAAAAGAATAAGAATTAAAAGAATCTTATCAGATATATCTAAAGGATCCATCACTGCTAAAGACAAATACATAAGAAAAGATTTGAAAGAATGAGGCCAATTAGAAAGTAGTTCACTGACAGAGCAATCGGTTCATCAATTCAAAATCATTTCCACATGTTCTTATGAGTATTAAGTCAATCAAAATGGAATGGAAGGAAAACATTTCTCAAGATTCATTAGAGTTGAACAACAGTGACAGGTGCGTGCATCTCAAGTAAAAACACCCACGTCAATGGGAAAACACACCAACTACTACTCAGTATATGTAATTACTACACCTTAGAGAGTAACTCCTGACTCCCTTGCATATGTAATCATAGATTTTTAGTAGCATCTGACTTCCATTTTACACAGATGATTCCAAAATTTTACACAGGTATATTTGCTGTCCCTTTCTCACATAAAATTTGGCTGAAATAATATTCTGTAAGCAATCTATACAAGCCCTCCAGATGATTCTCATGCAGGCTCAAAGCCTGAAGAACATTTTTAGTCCAAGATTGTTTTGTCAAGATGTATTAATAGCTTAAATGTGTATAAACGTTTGAATGTATATGAAGGACATTATATGTTATATACTAATTGAAACATTATTACACCAACCAAACCAAGTTGGAATGCTTAAGTGTCTATTCTATCTCTAGTCACAGATCTCCCTTTGAAGTAGAACACATAGAGATCCATTATCTTAACTTCACATAATCTAATAGAAACAAAAAGGGAAATCAAAGAAGATTCTGTTGTGACTGGCAAAAAGAAAAGGGGTGGGAGGAATATGTTCCACATCAATTTTACAGAATTTTCATGAAGCATAGTAATCTAAGGCATCTTCTAGTTCTTACTGATGTCATTCCCAAATATATATAGACTGACCTATTGCCTAATGCCTCAGTTATATGTATCTGCTTAATTAGAGATCTGCTGGGTCTAAAGTTTAATACACATAAAAACAGTAATAAATTTTATCAAGTTTTTGAGAAAAACATTATCCTTCAGATAAAACATCTGAGAAAGCATCAAGGCCTTATACAAAAATCCAGCATTAGGTCTGAATACATAAGTCTGACCAAAAATCATCGGGCATATTATTTGATCGCATAATTTCCAAGAGAAAAGTAGAAAAGTTAAGCTGCTGTACTTTTTGAAGTATGATTGAATACTTATTTTTAAAAATGAGCATTTAAATTCTTGATCTTGATCTGTTTATTTTAAATATTTGTTCCATGAGGGGCGCCTGGGTGGCTTAGTCGGTTGAGCGTCCGACTTTCGCTTAGGTCATGATCTCCCGGTTCGTGGGTTCGAGCCCCGCGTCGGGCTCTGTGCTGACTGCTAGCTCAGAGCCTGGAGCCTATTTCGGAGTCTGTGTCTCCCTCTCTCTCTGACCCTCCCCTGCTCACGCTGCCCCTCTCTCTCTCTCAGAAATAAATAAAACATTAAAAAAAATTTTTCAAAATAAAATATTTGCTCCATGAATACATAACGGAAAAACTTAAAACTTTAATAACACCCAAATTGTCTTTTAAATTTTTAAAAATCTTATGAAATGGCATTAAAAAGTCCAGTTGGGTGGATCTCTTAGAGTTATACGTATGTTGGAAAGCTATGAAATTGGGTTTTTTGGCATCTTTATTGTGATTATCATGAAATGCAGATTAGGAAAGAAATGCCATTTTTTCAATGTAATAAAATGGTGTTTAGTTGCTTATTGTTTTCAGAGAGAATTTATTTTTATTCACTGATTTGTAGCTTCATTGTCTTGGTCATTATTCAGTGAATCTTCCTGTCTTATTGTCTAACTCTATGCACTTGAAGTCAGTTTCTATGGAGTTTGTGCTTATTGTCTTATCCACAGAGGAGGGGAAAACACATTAAAAAGATGTTATTAAAAGAAATGCTAATGTAAAATCAGCCTTTATCAATTCAAACATTTAAGCAGCTCATTTATTTTAGTTTTGCATAGTCAGTTGAATCACTGAACTTTATTTTTATTTTTCAAGGTTCTACTTACTACCTAAAATTGTAAGGTATTTTAGCAGGAAATGGTACAAGTGGAAGTAGAGTCGGGAGAGTGCTGACTTACTGCTTCCAAAATGTAGAAGGGGTGCCTAACTACCATCCCATCTGATACCCACCAGTCATCATGAGCAGAGTAGAGGCTAAAAAGATGACATGCTTTTGAGTAGTTGGGGGTAAGAGAGTTTAATTTTCAACCTCCAAGTTGATTGTGGCTAAGTTCCCAAGGCATCCCTTTTGAACAATAACCAGCAACTTGCATCTGGGGCACTCTCCCATATAAGTTCAGGTTTCCAAGGCAGGTATGAAGAGAGGGCAGAGTTTCTCTGCTGGGAAAGTAATATTCCCATATATCTGCATGGTCAGAGTTGTTGACTAAACATCATTTGCAACTTGGGTTAAAGGTGAGTGAAAAGAAAACAACCCTTAAAGATGGTGAACTATTCAGGAAATATCAATTTCTCTTTTTTGGAGCCATTTCTTTGTTCATATTGCAAAGGGTTGTAACAACTTAGGGACCTTGCCCACCTTTCTTTCGCAGAGAGGAAAGGTTTCTCTCCCTCTTCAGCAGGGGAGGAAAGCCACTCTACACTAGCCCCTGTATAAGCTCCAAGACTCATAATTTTCAAGTTCTCTTCTAAAAAGCCCCTACTTTGAAGATATAAGATGATATATACACTCACCATATTGCCCCAAAAGGGAAATGAGGCATGGGGAACTAGCACCAAGTTTGCTATGTAAGTAGATAATCCATCTCTTATTCAGAAATCTCATGCTTACTTACAGTCATGATAAAAAAATAAAAATATTTTTACTTTCTACAAAAAATGGAACTAATCATCTTTTACAGTTCTATTCTAGTGAACACATGGAGAATTTTGTTTCCGGTAACTAGAGAATAAGCATTTTCAATCAGGTATGGAATACCGATGAAAAGTGACTGTGTAGTAGGCTATAAAAGAGTTGTCATTGTTTTCAAGTTTATTTGTTTTGAGAAAGAGTGAGCATGCGCACATGTGTACATGATGATCAGGAGAGGGGCAGACAGAGGGAGAGAATCCCAAGCAGGCTCCATGCTGACAAGGCTCAATCTCACATATTGTGAGATCATGACCTGAGGTGAAATCACGGGTCAGGTCGCTTAACCAACTGTGTCACCCAGATGCCCCATTTGTCAATATATTTTAAAGGATTCTAGAAGAATACAGAGCATGTTCTCTAACCATAGTGGAGTTCAGATGGAATGTGAGTCACACAGAATGAGTACAGATATATACCTATATATTTCCAAATAATCTATGTGCCAAAAGAGATACTTTTAAATATGGAATAATGATAAATAATCTCAGAATCTGTGGGATTAAAACTAAAGAGATATTTATACAAAATGTGTAGCTGTAAAGACTATACTGAACAAAGGAAACCTCATTTAAAATCGAATCAGGAGGCCAGAAAAGAACGTTCTCACAACATACCCCTTCTTGCAGGCCTTTGCAGACTCACCAGGAAGAGACATAACCAGCATTCCTAATAGGAAGAAGCCTACTTTACTACCGACTCAGGAGGAAGGAAGACTTTTATTCCTTGCCCTGCAACACCCCCGCCAATAAAGACTGTCATAACTCAGTCAAAGAAAAGCCACTATAGTTCAAACTCCCAGTTTATCCCAGCGGACTTCCATTCAAAACAGCCCTTCAAATTTCTATCTTGTTCTCCATAAAGTAACATTCCCTCTCCTTTGTTTTCCATGCTTGCCAGAAGCTGTGGTTTACCGTAGCTTGCATGTCCCAAATTGCAATCCCTCTTCTATTCCCAAATAAACCTCTATTGCTGGAAAAATAATTGGCTATTTTCAAAGTCAACAGGCTTATGTTTGCAAAAGAGAAAGATTATAATTTAATGACCTACGGATATAACTTATAAATTTGAGAAAAAGAATAACCACCAAGTATAAAAGTAATATCAGAAGTCAATGAAATAACAAATGAAATAAGATGACAACAAATTGAATAGTTGGTAGCTTAAAACAATTTATATTTATCATCAACTGGAAATACTAAGGAAGAAAAAAAAACAAAGGTCAATATTAAAATGTAAAGAAATATGTAAAGATGTAGCAAATCCAAATTGAATTCTTTTTAAACGATTAAAGTAAATGAGTCAGTAATTTATTATCTTCCTAGAAAAAAAATACTAAGTCTAGGAAGTTGCACAAGTGACTTCTCCCAAGTATTTAAAAACAAAACAAAACAAAACCTCAGATCCTCAGATAATTCTAATATTATATAAAGCCTTCCAAGGAATACAAAGAGATTACTTTCCTTCTTGGCTTTTATGAGGTTACTGTTATCTTGATACAAAAAACAGAGAGGAAAAATATGAGAAAAGAAAATAATCTTTATCACTGATTATGGTGTAATCTCAACCAATTCTCTTATGGTTATAAATCTTTCTTAATCCCTGATTAATTCAAAGTTAACAAATTTCGGTAGCTAAAACTATTATCTTAATATTCTATTAAAGACTTTTCATATATTTGATATTCATATATTTGTGCTTTTAAAGTCTTGTCAATCAGGGGCGCCTGGGTGGCTTAGTCGGTTAAGCGTCCGACTTTCGCTTAGGTCATGATCTCGCAGTTCGTGGGTTCAAGCCCCGCGTCGGGCTCTGTGCTGACTGCCAGCTCAGAGCCTGGAGCTTGTTTCAGTCTATGACTCCCTCTCTCTCTCTCTCTCTCCTAGAAATAAATAAAACATTTTTAAAAAGTTAAAAAAAAAAAAAGTCTCGTCAATCAGAGTGAGTCAATACTGATTCCAATGCAATTGTGTTAATGAGCAATTGATTAAGTCTCATGGTTTTTAATTTGAAATGAGTATATAGAACACTGTAGCAAATAAAAGAATCCTAGTTATTAGATTTGTATGAATTACTGAATTACTAGACATGTTTTTTATTGTTAACCAGTAAAAATACTTACGTAGACTATATAAAGTCTATATACATACTTAGAATGTTTATATGACTTGGTTAAGTTTATAGAAAAGCCACACATTAATCAAAAGTATCTTAGATATTTCCTGGGTATAGAAATAAAATCACACTTAAAAGATGTAACTACAGAAGAATTGAGGCTTTTTTTTTTAATAAAAGGAAAATCAATGCAAAAATCTAAGTAGTCTTGTGCACACACAAAAATTATTTTCAAGGATGCTAAAAATTCATTGCCTATGAACAGTAACAAGGATAAATATTCATTCACTATGCCTTCATGCCAGTTCCATCCAGGCAGTATCAATTCTGATTTTTCTGGCATGAACAGATATGTTGATGTTTATGACTAAATGCTTAACTGTTTTGAGCATTACCTAGATAGAAAAATTCCATATTATTGAGAAACCAATTCTCCACCAATAGATCTTGAGAAGCAATTCCAATAAAAATTCCAACGTTGCGTTATGGTAACGTGACAAACTAATCTTGAAAATTTAAAGAATAAAGATCAGGAATATTCAAGATACCCCTATAAAATAATGAAGGGAAGAGCTTGCACTACCAGATACTAAAACATACCACTGTAAAATTTAAGACAATGCAATATAGGCAAAAGGATTTTAAAAAAAAGAAAATAGAGAGTCCAATAATAGTTTTATGCACATAGATAGTTTCAGTGGGGGAGACGAACCACTTCCTGCTACAATTACCCCATATACAGGGACCTGCACTCCTGCCTCTTGTTTTTTGGCAATTATTCTAGATGAAACATCAGTACTTCTGTCTACCACCACATTTTGGGCATGTGCACTGTGTCCATCATTCTCACCTGCTTAAGGACAGCAGCTGCTCAGAATTATGCCTCTGTGACAATTCTGGAATTTTGAGAGTAAAGAGTATGACTTCTCAATTTCTGTTCCCAATTTCATATTGTGTCTAACAGAGATATTAAAGAATACATGCTAAATTAATAAATTATTAAAAACTGATTAATACCCAAAGTGTTTTTTGATTTTCAAAATTCAAGGCCATTTCTATACCTGGAAGAAGGGAAATAAAACTTTCTCTTCCATCTCTTCTCTCCACCCCGGTGGCTTAGGATGCAGTCTCATGACTTCAACCCTACAATGTGAGTTAAGTAGATTCCCATGGAATATTTGGAATCTAATCATTTATGGATTATTTAATTATTTTGTCAATATAATGCCTACAGAATGATGCTTGAAGCACCTAAAAGTTGTAGGAGAGAAAACAGTGATTGCCACAGTGAAATATTCATGATCTCTGTGCACTTAAAGAGGGGCTAGAGAATATTTAAAATTGTGGCTCCTAGGTGGCTCAGTAGGTTGAGCGCCCGACTTCCACTCAGGTCATGATCTCACAGTTCCTGGGTTCAGCCCTGCACTGGGCTCTGTGCTGCCGGCTATCTCAGAGCCTAGAGCCTGTCTTCGGATTCTGTGTCTCCCTTTCTCTCTGACCCTCCCCTACTCATGCCGTGTCTCTCTCTCTCAAAAGTAAATAAAACATTAAAAAAAAGAATATTTAAGATCTACATGTAGCTTCATGTATCATGTAAGTAGCATAATGTGTTCAAGTTGGTAAAAGAACAGAAGATTAGCTCAAAAAGGAGAAAAATGTGATTTTAATTTAAAACAGGATTTGAATAAAGCATAGAAAAGCTGATTCAGACTCAAAGTATAAAATATTTACCTTTTTTAGATCTGTTACTAACATGGAGTATCCTTGGCATCTAGAGTCTAGCATCAGCCCTCACTGGGTACTCCTCTTTAGCACCCAAATGTTGGCCTCTAATGCAAATCTTAACTACAATCAGAGCTCCTTGGAGAGAAGCAGACTGCATCACTCCCTGTGATGAAAATAAAAATACCTCCAGGACATTTTGCTTACATAAAGCAATGAAGGAGTTAGAGATACTTTCATTGGTTGAGCTTTGATAACCTGAGCAATAGTTTTGTGCAAGATCATGGCAAATACTAGGAGAGATGCTAAAGCAAAGGCCAAAATGAGTTTTTTTATTTTTTTTTTATTTTTTTTACAAATAGTTTATTGTCAAATTAGTTTCTACATAACACTCAGTGCTCATCCCCAAAGTGCCCTCCTCCATGCCCATCCCCCCCTCCCCCCCACATCCATCAGTCCTCAGTTTTTGTCAGCATTCAAGAGTCTCTCATGGTTTGCCTCTCTCCCTTTCCCCCACCATTTCCGCCCTTCTTCTTCCGCTTGTTCCTCCGTCAAGTTCCTCCTAATCCTCCTATACGTGCAAACATATGATATTTGTCCTTCTCTGCCTGACTTATTTCGCTCAGCATAACACCCTCAAGGTCCATCCATGTTGCTACACA